>NC_056726.1:131221714-131234214 GCF_019279795.1 Protopterus annectens | reverse complement strand
CTCCTATAGAGCCATCCCATTGGTTTACTCACTCCATGTATCCTCAGACCTCCCATACGTTTAGTCCACAAACATTGGTGACGTGAGCTACCAAAGAATACTATTTGCAATTACTGGGTTGCCCCACATGGAACACGCATGTGTTTATGGCAAGATTAGACTCTATACTTTATTACATCCTTACACCCATTAACATGACACTTCAATTCATTAATATGTATGACTATGTGGTATCGCACACATTACACATGGGAGCCTAATTATGTACGTGTTCAGCGTATTTCTTTTACAATTAGACCGGTTAAGTACTTGGTGTTGCCGTAGCAGGCAGATCACAGGAATGATTCCATGTGTGGGGAAGCTCTCACATTTGATTATTGTCAGCACAGCATTGACTTTGAACACTGTACATGCCTCTGCTTTCTAGCAGTTTCGTCCTGTCCCTCTTCTGCACAGCCTATTATTCCATCTACTGTCAATGTTTGTATGTGCACATTACTATTATTTATGTCTACAAAGGGAATGCATGTGTTACACAGAATGTACTTCTACATATTGATGTCTGCATGTGTGTATGCATATATACCTATTACGAACTCGCTGACCTCCACGGGGCGGTCCAATTAGAACCGGGCCATCCAACCCTGGCACGTCTGGATCCATAATTTCATACCCATAGTTCCTCCACCCCACCCGTGTTCAACTTACATGCGTAACTTTCATTATCCACTTGTTATCGCAGCCATGACACACCTCCAAACATTGCCCTCTCCAGAGCTTTAGGGGCCTTACACATATGTTGTCCCGCCTCGTGTATTCGCAGGCCCTCCCACCATTTCGTCTTTGAACATACCTGCCCTTGCTGGGGTTATGGATTATGGCCAAATGCGCCTTTGAATTTTTGGTAGTCCTAGCAGGGACTACACTCTGTGTGTAAAGTAGACTTAGCAATTCAATGATGTTACTCCCACTGGTAAAACCCTGCCTGTGGTGTGAGTAGCAGTGCTCTGCTCACTCCTGGGCAGCTTTTTATGACATAAGCTGACAGCACTATATAAAACCATAGTTGCTGTTGATTCCCTTCTCATCCCTTATATATGCTTTATTGTTATGACGTTCATTCTTTATGTATATATATATATATATATATATACATATATATATATATATATATGTATATATATATATATATATATATATATATATATATATATATATATATATATATATATATATATATATATATATATATATATATATATATATATATATATATATATATATATATATATATATATATATATATATATATATATATGTATATATATATATATATATATATATATATATTACATCTGTACATACGTATATACATTTCCTATGCTGGGCGCTGCTTACACCCGTGCAAGCGCACTCGCATATGCTTACTGTGTGTTACATATGTTTACTGCCGCTTATTTGTGCTTACTTGTGCCTTATTCATTATGACAGTACCACTTTGATTGAAGGGATCTAGTTAAAAGTCCCATGCGATACTCACGTTCACTTTTACATGTTATAATGTCGGTTTTACAGCAGAACAACATTCATTCCACAAGGAAAATTATATGTGCTATAGTTGAACTTGAACCGTGAATGCCTGTTCATTAGGCGGATGCTCTAACCACTACACTATTGGTGTTCTGCTTCATTTATATGTATACCCATGTTTCATAGTTACCCGAACACAGGCCTCAACACTTCACTAACACAGCAGGCATCCATTCTCCTGTTGGGAAAACCGCACCAATACACATGCACCATTCACTACTGCTCTGGACCTGTGCCGCATATTGACTCACTCCAAGTATATTCAGACCTCCCAAGCCTATAGTCCTGGCACATACGTTTGTATGATGGTCACAGTGTTCATATGGGTTTAGGCTTGTCTGACTGGGACTACTCTGTACCCGGTTGAAAGTCAGATTTAACATGTGGGTAAGGTTACTCCTACTGCATCCTACCTTGGTTAGAGATGCAGGGATTTTGCCCAACTTTGGCCAGCTTGATATGGCAGCACTAGATAATACGGGTGTTCCGCTGCTGTTTTTCTTCGCATTTGTAATGAATGCTTTCTTGTGCCCATCTTTGTTCTGTAGAGATGTGTGTGTATATATATATATATATATATATATATATATATATATATATATATATATATATATATATATATATGCATGTATATTTATTTATTTTTTATGTATTGACATTTGTTAACTGGGTTTGTCCAACTGGGCTTGTGGCCCACTTTCAGTGGAGACCCGAGAAGAAAAGCTCCAGTAATATATTTTAAAACAAGTACAATTTTAAACAATACTGATATAATAACAGTTACAGAAAAACGATTCACATATGTTGGGTTACATGCATAAAGTTAAAGTTGCATTAAAAAGAAGCTAACAATTTTACATTGATATAGTTCAATAGGTCAACAATAAACATTTTTTGTTTGTATAAAATATATATATATATATATATATATATATATATATATATATATATGTGTGTGTGTGTGTGTGTGTGTGTGTGTGTGTGTGTGTGTGTGTGTGTGTGTGTGTGTGTGTGTACGTATGCATGCATATACATCTATATGATTAATTACTTTGATCATACTGTTGAAGGACTGTGCTGTCTGCTATGTTTGTGATAACATCAGAGTTAGGTCTAACTGCCGTGGCTTCGTGGTAAATCACATTGATTGTGATGTGTAGGGAACTGGCGTCTTGCCTGGTTGAGACAGTTTATTGTCTTGCTGGGCAGAACAAGGGCCGTTGGACAAAGGGTGAGTACAACACTTTTCAGCAGCAGTTTTCTGTTTAACCGCCGTTTCACGTCATGCAAACACCTTCTACATTCTTACTGAGATATGTCACCCCAGTTCACATGTCAATGGTATTATATCGTTATACAGCATAAAATTAGCAAGATATGCTTGTACACAGATTACGCGTCATAAATGGTGTGTGCTGCAGTTGAACCGGCAATGTCTGCTCGATAGGTGGATGCTCTAACCACTACACTATTGCTGTGCTGCTTTATTTGCATGTATACCCATGGTTCATAGTTACCAGAACAAACACAGCACAACATCCCTAACACAGCAGTCATCCATTCTCTAATCGAAAGTAAACCACACCACTACACATGCGCCACTCCCTACTGCTCTAGACATGTCCCGTATGTTGGCTCACTCCAAGTATATTCAGACGTCCCAAGCTTATAGTCCTGGGACATATGCTCATATAATAGTCAGGGTGTTCAATTAGTTTTTTGTTTGTCCAACTTGTGACTGGGACTGCTCTGTACCTGTTTGAAAGTTAGACTTAGCATGTGGATAAAGTTATTTCCACTGTCAGCATTCTATCTGTGGTTGGAGATGCAGGAGGTTTGCTCACTTCTGGGCTGCTTTATATGACAGCACTAAATACTATGGGGGGGGGGGTTGCTGCTGTTTCCCTTCACATTCGTTATGACTGCTTTACTGTGACCATGTTCATTCTTTGTGGATATATACATATATATCTGTCTGTACATACACATGCATGTACACCTACATGCTTATTTACATTTCCCATACTGTTGAATGACTGCCACTTACCATCGTGCATACCCGCTTACGTCTGCTTTAAAGCACCTTAATCACCCTATATCTGACTGCCATTATTGTGGGCATCATATAAAATTAGCCCTTGCATAGCTTGGACCCAGGAACAGTGGCATCATAGTCACTGGTTTTACCACTAAACCATCCGTGATACATTCTGTATGGATGGTAATTAGGATATATGACTTTACTACTGCCATTCCTCAGTACTGGCAACAAATGTGACAGTCGGGTGGTGCACATATGTATAGTACATGTTACTATTCATATGTTTCTGAGAGGCATATGTATACATTTGCAAGCATACATATTTATGAATTGGACACATACTTGACAACTACTTATATGCATGTATGTGTGATGTGTAGCTATGCGAATATAAGTATGTACATTTATAGATATATGACTACATATGTGGAGTTATACATGGCCATGTATATGAACAAACGCATACGGGAGGTACCTGTACCGTTGTATACAGGGGTTGTGTGCATCATTATGACAAGAAACCTGGATGGGGTATACAATTTGTGGACATGTACTATTAGGAAGATGGCTATGGGGAAGCTTCATGGGAATGTGAAAGGTATACATTCCCGATAATGCACGTGGGGAGACGTGCATCACGGTCAGGTGTTTAATCCCGGGTCGCAGGTTCTGCAGGACTGGCTGGAGGCTGAGCAGGGTTGTGGACAACTACTGCTAATGTAACTTTGTCTGGTTGTCTACGGGGCTGGACATCGTGTCGTGCCACCAAGTCTAATCTTTAGAACAGACACATCCCATGAGGGATGGCCAAAAATTGTGGACACCAATGACTCCAATTCTTTTGGCTTTACAAAAATGAGGGTGGGTTATACATGCAAGGGATACCTAGTTTGCAAGCCTGAGATTGCCTAGGGTGAGACTGCCTACTAGATATGGGTAGGGGGCACTATGTGCAGATATGGGTGGTTTTGGTGGACGTTCAGCAAGGGGAGGGGGTGGTGTGCTGTGGAGGGGATGATGGGTATTCAATTATGTATCCAGGTGTGTTGGGGTTGGATGGCTCAGTTCAGGCCAAACCATTATGTGGGTGTGAGCCCGTAACGTTTCTGTACACATGTATAGCACATTTTAATGTTCATATGTTTGTGGGATTGTGTTCTGCAGTATTGCCTGTCAGGGTATATTGCGGATGTGAATGCATGTTCTTTGGTTTCCTTTCAGATTCACCCACTGCTCCCTTGTACACCTCCAGTTCACCTATTGTACATCCGACCCAGTCTCCCCTTGGCAAATTATTACATTACCCATCACCCCCCCCCCATATTCCACACACACCATCCATCCCTTCTCTGGTTGATGGCCCATGGCACAGACAACAGAACACATTGCATGCTCTACATATCTCTGGTACCAATATGGTTGTGAGGACAACCCTAGCATATTTCATAGGTTCATAGGTAGGTACTAGGCTATTGGCCCTAGGGCCCATACAAGCCTAGCCAAAAAATGTACCCTGACTTTCGCCACCCAAGAAAATTATTTTCCTGTGCCCCTGTCAAGCAGAGCCACAGAAGTGATCCCTGAGTTGAATTTCCCATTTCCCATCCAATCATCAAGATTTTTCTTGAAGAGTGCTAATGAGGAGCTCTGTTTGACATAGATAGGTAGTCTGTTCCAGAGTATGGGAAGTCTCTGGGACAGAAATCTATCCCTCCAGTATGTTCTGTTTATTGTGGTGACAAGGTTAAGGTCCCTAGAGCATGTAGCTCGGAGGGATTGGGATTTCTTTAAGTGGAGCATGTCCAACAGCTCTGGGTTTGACATAGCTTTGTATGTTAGGCAGATATCGCCCCTGACTAGGCGATATGCGATGGAGTAAAGCTGTAGTTTTTTGAGACGGTCTGCATAGGGCATCTGTTTGAGGCCAGTAATCCTCGTTGTGAGGTATTTCTGTGGTCTTTCCAGTTGTTGTAG
The DNA here is from genome assembly GCF_019279795.1 of Protopterus annectens. Classification (NCBI taxonomy): domain Eukaryota; kingdom Metazoa; phylum Chordata; order Ceratodontiformes; family Protopteridae; genus Protopterus; species Protopterus annectens. The sequence goes on along the minus strand of NC_056726.1, from coordinate 131,228,609 downwards.
ATGTCTTGTGAGGTACATACCAAAAGGAGCATTGTATTCTATAATGGGTCTAATGAGTGATGAGTAGAGGGGAACAATGATCTCTTTTTTTCTGGATGAGAATCCTTTGTGATGAGATGAGCCACGTAGAAGGATTTCCTGACCACTGTGGCGATGTGATTATCAAAGGAGAGACTACTGTCCACCTGTGTCCCAAGGTCTCTTATCACATTTTCAGCATTAAGTAGACTACCAGCTATGTGGTAGTTCATGGGTACAGAGTTTTTACCAAAGGGGATGACAATATACTTTTTGGCATTGAGCTTCAGGCCATGGCTTTGACACCAGGTATCTGTCTCAGTGAGGCCATTTTGTAGTTTGTCCACATCGTTAGGAGTTTTGATTATGGCTCCTAGTTTGCAGTCATCTGCAACTTTGTTAGCCAAAGACCTTCTGTGTTGGCCTGCACTTCAGAGAAGTAGATACCAAACAGGAGAGTACCCAGGACTGAACCCTGTGGTACTCCACTTGTCACTGGTCTGATGTCGGATTTGGAATCCGCTACTTTCTCAGTGTGGGTTCTGTCCATGAGCCAGTTGGCAACCCATCTTGTGACATAGGGATTTATACCTAGTTTAGTGAGCTTATCTATAATTCCAGAGTGGGGGATGGTATCGAAAGCCTTGGCGAGATCTAGATAAGCTGTGTGAACCATTTCACCCTCATCTATGGCTTTGGTGACTGCTTCAAATAAGTCAATCAGGTTTAGGAGACATGATCTGCCTTTTACAAATCCAAACTGAGTAGGGTTCAGAGTTTGGAGATTACCAATGTCTTTGTTTATGAGTTCCACGATGATACGTTCCATGGCCTTGCAGACCAGGCTCGTCAGGCTAATGGGGCAGTAGTTCCCGGGCTCCGTCATGGCTCCCCCTTTGTGGAGTGGGATAACTGTTGCGGTGCATCATTCAGTGGGTACAAAGCCTGAGGTGAGGCTATGATTGAACATGGTACTTAGGTAGGGTGCCAGTTCATTCTGTGGTTCATGTAGAACGCAGCCTGGGATATTGTCAGGTCCCATGGATGCTGTGTTCTTGGCTTTGGAGAGTGTGTTTCTTACCTGTGCAGCCGTGATTATAGGAACTTTGCATTCTTCCGGTATAGAGATGGGCCCTCTAGGGGGTGAGAGGGGGGTAAAGTTAGCACTGAACCTATCTGCTAGGATGTTGGCAATATAAGTTGGTTCTGTATATTTAGTGCCATTATGCTGTAACTCAGAGCAGATCTGAGTGTTCCCATTTAGATTCTTGACATAGCTATAGAATGCTTTGTGGTTGTCTTTAGAGTCAGTGGCAATTTTGTTTTCGTAACTAGCTTTGGAGGATTTTATGAGGGATCTCAGCTTCTTACTGAGGTTGACCAGGGAGTTCCTCCAGTCATGGGATTTTACACTTTTTTGCAACAGTTTCTTTCTTCTGTTGTAGAGTTTGTTTATGGCAGAGGACCACCAGATTGGCTTCCTTTTTTTGGAGGATAACATCTTGGTTCTATTAGGGATAGCATGATCCATGCACTCGTGTAAGTGCTTATAAAGTGCATTTGTGTAGGATTCGGCAGTTATACCTCTATTGTCCGTCTGCATGGGTGTCATGAAGTTTGCCACTTCTGACTTAAGAACTGTGAAGTTGGCTTTTGAGTAGTTTTTTACGATGGTTTCCCTAATTTGATCTTCCACATGCTGTACTTCACGCACATAGGTACACGCAAATACTTATCTTTCATGACATGGTAGGTAGACCTGGGTAATACCCATTCATCTTTGGGCCGTACAGACAAGGACGACTTGGACCACGAATGGGCAGATATTGAGCGAATGCTCTGACCATTAGTAGGGTTGCCACCTTTTCAAATGGCCAATGTGGGACATTTTCGGGATGCACATCAGATTTTACAGGCCGACACATACCCACGTTCAGTACAAAGGATAGAACTTTACTTTTATGCCTAAATGAAAGCTTATTCTTGTAGCAGTTTAGTTGCTTATTCTGTTTCTTGTAACATTTGGGTATTTTAGATACAGAAATAACTATTTTATGGAACTATTACATAAAATATGGGACATAATTATGTCCTACAATCGCAGGACATTTGCCATTTTTAATAAGGACACAACTGCCCAGAGAGAGACAAAAAATTGTAAAAATGGCATATGTCCTGAGATTTTAGGACAAAATTATGTCCTATATTTTATGTAATAGTTGCATAAAACAGTTATTCTGTATCTAAAATACCTAAATGTTCTAAGAAACAGAATAAGCAACTAAAATGCTACAAGAATAAGCTTTTATTTAGGCAAAAAAGTTAAGTTCTAACCTTTGTACTGACCGTGGGTATGTGTCGGCCTGTAAAATCTGATGTTTGTACCAAAAATGTCCCACTTTGGCCATATGAAAAGGTGGCAACCCTATGGATGCATATATCGCCACACTATACCAGCATGTAAACAGTTGAACAGATGCAGTTGTACCCCATAGGAACAAGCCCAAGGCAAACCCCAAAAACAAAGTGGAACCATAATATCAACAAGCTTTACAATAAAAAGCAAAGAATTTTGTTCCAAAGTTAGAAGAGTAATTCCCAGAATGTTAGAGCCCTTGTCGCTGAAATAAACAAACAAATCAAAAGCTTAGGAAAATCCACCAAAGCCAAGTTTGAGGCTAAAATAGCTACCCAAGCAAGGCAATCATAATGCCCTTTTTCACTGAGCTGATTGTGAACGATGTTACCTATACTGAGACTTCAGATAATAGTGAACTTAAAGGGAGAGTCAGTGTCAGTTTCGAGCTTCAGAACACCTTATTTTTTTATTCCAGCAACCCATAGCATGTGTCCTAAAAATGCAACATGCCTCTTATCTTGCCAGTTTTTATAACATTTTCATTGTATTTTAACTGTTTAATTCCATAGCATGTGTCCTAAAAATGTAACATACCTCTTATCTTGCCAATTTTTATAACATTTTCATTGTATTTTAACAGTTTAATTCTGCAGAACGTCCTGCCCTCACTTTGTTCTATACAGTACCACCCACCAAGATGACATCATCTCTTTTCCCCACCCCCACTTTCTCACTATTTTTAAATAAACACCTTTGACCTTTCCCAGGAATGTTTTAGTTCCCCTGGGAAAGCAACGTGTGCTCTTTATTGTTCCGATCAATCTGTAACATCATTCCTTCTGTATTAAGTACTTGTCTTGTACAATAAGGAATAATTTATTTTCAGATGTAAATATTTCATTTCTCTCATCACCTTTTGGTATAGAATGGGCATTGTTTACATGACGTCGGAAATCTGTCTGGTGATTTTTTTTTAAATAAATTCCATTGGAAATTGCAGATGCCAGTAGCCAACTGATGGAACTGGCATTTCTTTTAAGTTTTTGTAAGAAAAAAAAAATAAACTCCCAATGTTAAAGCAATGGATTGCAGTTTGTAGCATCAGGTATTTTAGCTCCTGGGTGATCGCCGTTTTCAGCTTCTTTAACTTAAACTGCAGTTCCGGGTTGTCAATCACACTGCACCTAATGTAATCCAAAGTTGCAATTGCATTTCATAATTCATTTAAAGTAAAGTTAAAAGAAAGTGCCGGCTCCCGTGTGCCGATCACACTGTAGTGCAATTGCAACTTTGGATCAAATTACAGGGTGTGATCTACAACCGGTGCAGTTTACTTTCAAAGTTAAAGAAGCTAAAAATAGTGATCATCTAGGAGCTAAAACACCTGATGCTACCTTCCTGCCGTAAGTCAGTATTTAGCAGGAAATTTTTGATAGTGCTCCATATTCACTTAATTATGCATAAGGTGTCTGACTTTATGTTTATTTATTTAACATAAAAGTCCAACTTGGAACGAGCAACTTTTCAGTGGAGGCACGGGGAGAAACGCTCCAGATGACTGTCTTTGAGCTGTGCCTTATGTTTTCATGGTTTCCCTGTAAAACTTCCAGTATTTACCAAAACAGTGAGGAATGTAGTAACTAAGTATGGCAGACAAACGAGTTTCAGATTTCATGTATTTCGGACACTACAGAAAATACGTGCTAATGCAGAACCTGTTATTCTAACACCCTTTAAATACAGAAGACAATGTTACAATGCCCTTGGCTTTGAACCCGGTCACCACCATTTTTTTCACTTGTCCCTCACTCCAGAGAAAACACAGAGTTGAGAAGTATGTTATATTTAATTAATGTGTGTGCGTTTGTGCTTGAAAGACACCTATGTCAAATGGTCTTATTTTCTTAGTCTGCCTCTCTCTCTCTCTATAAAACGTGCCTAGTGCATTCAAGCTAAACACTCCTGTTATTAAACTTAGTTATGTTCTCTGTTTTTAAAGAAATTGTTCTTATCTTATGCACTTTGTTTTTATTTATTTATTGAAATATAATTACAACGTCCCTTCACTTGTGGTCCATCCACTCCCCGAAACCGAGGATCAGCTAAATGACAGGTAATTAGAACGGAGGTTATTATTTTGTAGTTCAGGGTGTTTAAAACACGTTTATAAGTAGGGCAGAATTCAAAAGCAATCAGTTTATTAATAGTGAAGGAATATTACAGAGAAAGCTCTGAGTAAACCGTGATTCTCATCTGGCAAAGTTCTGTCATGTATTACTAGATATTGTGGCATGGTTGGTTTTGATTTTGATAGTGCAAATGTGTTTAACGGGCATCATAAATGCTTGATGCCATGCTACTACTGATTGAGTAATCATGGCATCTTGTCTGGGTTTGGAGAATGCTGAAGTACATTTTATGATTATGAAAACAGCAGCGTCATTTTAGCATAGTTTTTGTTATTTTAATTTTCTGAAGCTGATTTACAAACTGTCTTGGATCCGGCAGTTTTCGGGATATTCTGTTGTTTCACATACATGTGACTTTCAGAAGTGTTTTAGAATTGCATTACATTAAACGTTTTGTTTACATTGGCTTTGTAGTGTAGGCGTTTATTTGTGCGTGTCTTAGTAATGGTGTTATAATTTCAGAACAGGATCTTAACATTTTAGGTGTGGGGGTGCTATTTGCAAGAGTTGCGCAGTATTTTAAAGTTGTTTCTTTGTTGACTGTTAGTAAAAAGTCTGTGAGAAATTAGCCAATAATATGGTCATTCTAGGTAGGCCAGCAAGATACAGGTTAAGAGCAAAAATAAAAATAATTTGACTCCACGCAGGATGATGAGCTTCTTCTCTTGTTACCATTTTGTAATATTTTGGATGCCAGGAAGTGCAGGAGAATGAAGTCGCTTAATTGGGCATGGTAGTCATGGGAGATGGAGGGATCAAAAAGTATCTAAAAACTTTAAGGGTAAAAGTAGGGATTTTCTTTTTGGTGGTGCCTGGCCACTCATATCTTTGTCACTATATGTAATTGCAAAATTGGGCTTAATCAAGCATATGTTTTGTGAATATCACAGAGTATATAAATAGAGTAGCAAATCATTAGTGTCTACCACCTTTTGTGAGTATGAATGTTAATAAAATATGCTGTTACACATAATTTTCTTTGGTTTACTGAACCAAATGATAGCTTATTGAAACATTTGTTTGAAAATAAATAAACACAGAGATGAGATAGAGGGATGTTATTTTAACTGTGTAGATTTTGTGTGCACACAGATGTGTCCAGGAAATCCTGTTATTTACCTTCAAAACACTGACCTACTTAGTGAAGTTTGGTTTAGTAATAGAAAATGTAAAAATTGGAAAACTGTTGATAAATAGGGATTGGGTGTATGGGCCATGTTGATGTTTTGAATATACATATTAGATTATAGAAGAAGTTTTGTGTGCCAGTATGTAAAACAAATTAAGCACGAAAAGACCTGCAAATATCCTTCCAAACTGAGCTGCTGATTGGTATTTTCTCATTGTCTCTGGTAATTGTAAAAATAAGTGAGAATTGTTGGTTCTTTACTCTGAAATACCTACTGACATATCATTTGACTGGAATTTTTTTAACAAGCAGATAACCTGAAAAATATTAGTTAGAAAAGCCTAGATAGGTAATTAAAGTCAGACCGTACAATTAAAAATATACCCTGGGATTCATGAAGCTTGGCGCAAAGCCGGCATTAGGCTTGCGCCGACCATGCAGAATGAAGATGGCGCAGTAGCGGCAAATGCATATTAATGAAGGCGTGCTGCCGCCACAGCCACATGCATAGGAAAGGAGCGCAAGTGCATAGGGTCTGTCGAAGTGCCACACGGAGGCGTGCAAATGTCAGCTGTCGACGTGCAACCTAAAATGATTGCATATAACAATTTGCAAGCAATAGTAATCACATCTGTCAGTGTCCGTGGATACTGAAATGTATGCAAAGCATGCCAGACAGTTCCTGCGAACACAAAATGAAGAAGCAAACACAAATGCACGGTAGGGAATAACGGGTCCCTATCCCGCGAACAAATGACATTGAAAACCGTGTGCCCGTAGTCCAATGTAGTGTAGATAGTTATACCAAGTGGAAGTGAAACGCATCATATGTTAGCACGCCGCCAATAGGTATGTCCAGCCCAATGGTCAGGGTCACCAGGTGACCCATATTGTGAGAGAGGGTACACAGCTGGGCAGATGTGTCCATAACAAAAAAACACGATAAATGTACATATCTAGCGACCGTATGACCGAATTATATCCCACAACGCATGTAATAGTCACATACAATAGGTATGTCCATATTTCACATACCAAATGTGACAGGAAATAGAAAAAGCATGCAAACGAAACAGAAGGAGCATATAAACTGCTACAATAAGGCAGCATGTAGGCTGAAAGGAACAGTATTATCCGTACCGTTGACTGTGGGTACGTGTTGTCCAGTACATTCGGATATGTGTCCAGAATATATCCTAT
>NC_056726.1:131186714-131216714 GCF_019279795.1 Protopterus annectens | reverse complement strand
TCGTATGCCTGCGAGGGACACACCCGTCTGGGCAGTTGTGTCCAGCAAAATGACAGTTATGGCATATGGCCTGTGAGTTTGGGAATGGAGGCTATATAGTGTGTATAGTGGTGTCGGACATCAATTTGTTGTATCAGTAACAGCTACATGTAATAGGAAATAGTATTATCAATTATAATGCTACATGAATAACCTTAATGTATGCCAACCATGGAAGTTGTCCATTTACTACTGGTGGGTATGTGTTGCCTTGACACATGTGATAGCTCTACATATAGGGTCTATAGGGCCACCACCATTCTGAATGGCCAAAGTGGAACCTGCTCTGTAGAAATGTCAGATGTACCAGGGCAGAACATACCTACAGCCATGCATAGTACAGAAATATACATATCGGAACAAATCAAAGCATAGTCTAGCAGCAGTAAAGTTGCTTATGTTACTACATATGACATATCGATGTGTCAGGTATACAAGACCTGTAACAAGTAACCGGTACAGACACATACAACATGAGAATGTCCCCTAATCAGGACAGTTGCAATGGCTAGAGTATTGTCCATACCACTCAACTGTCCCTGAATGTCAGGTACGTCCCTGAGTTTGACTGAAAGTTTAACTCTGTCCCTCTTAATCCCTCCTAAAATTAGTGGCTGTTGAAGGAAAGGTGATGAATTACACTTACTGACTAATGACAATAAGTAAGAGTTATAAACAACTGTTACTTCAGAATATATGTATTAAGTCATATGCTCTGATTCTGTCAATGTTTCAAGTTAATAGCACTACTTTTATAAAAGTGTCCCTGATTTTTCTTGACCTGTCCCTGATTATGTAGAAATGTGTCCCCTGAATCGTGGAGAATTCTGGTATTGTCACATGAGATATGCGTGATGAGGGACTGTCCCATGCAAAGTGGGAAAGGTGTCACTCCTACAGTCTCCCGTCGTGCAATCTGAAAGGTGGACAAAGTGCAGTAGGTATGCGGTAGCATGACTGAGCGGACAGCTGCGTTAACAAACTCAAGTCACATGTCAGCATTGCAGAGTATTGGTTCCCATGTATCAGGCAGATGGGAGCAGATCGTATGAGGAACAATCATATAATATGATTACGTCACTGGACAGGCCGCCGAGTCCATACAGTCGAACGCCTGCCGTCGCAAAATGGTTACACATACCCGATACTGTAGTCATGTAGTCCGATGTAATACGCATCACAAGGGATTGCACACACCCAACATGAGTGACAAATGTTAGCGGAAATGGTGAGCGAGCGGCTGTAAGCGTGTTTGTCTACCAGTATGCCAGTAGTGCACTGTCAAAGAAATGTGGAGTCTAAACGTTTATAAGGTGCTGTGACCAGAGGTCAGCAGTGCTTAACACTGTGCAAACCCACACACAACTACTCCCACCTGCTGGAATGTGCCTTACCCAGTCTGTATCCAAAGGCGTCGGCCTGTCCGCAAACAAAGAACTGCCCTATACACGTGATGGTAGAAGTACCCTGTGCACATAGCTCATGTGAATTAACAATAGACCATGGCATATGAACAGACAATAGACCACACACACACCATACAGCGCAGACATCCAACAGTATAGCAATGTACTGGCAGATATGTCCGGACCACTGGTGTATGCATGCCTGGCCATCCTGTGTTTCAGTGTGTGAGCATGCCCAGTATGACTGTTACACATGTTGTCGACCGACATTACCGTCATGTGTGTGAGCATGCCAAGTATGGTCAACTGTATTGCATGTGTCACATGTCCAGATAGTTAGTACTGTGTTGCTGACCCCTCCGTTCTACACAGACAGGTGTCATGCTGTGTCTGCAGGGTAGCTAATGGTCATGTGGCATTGACAGTTGCTACATGTCTGCATAGCATGGGGGGACATCCAACCACAACCACAGTCCTACACAGCACCATTGGTGGTGCACATGACTCTCACATGTGTAGGTTTGACGGGGGGCACAGCCAACAGTTGTACACATCTGCTGCTACCATACTGGTATGCCAGGTACTCCATGTCAGTGTGTGGACTTAACTAAATTGCTGGTTGGAGGGATACCAGGGTACGTCAGTTCCCAGCTTTAATTACCAGCACAGTGGTGTTGGACGTCCTAGCTTACACAAGCTACATCAAACTGCCTGGCCTGCTGTCGTCTGTGTGTGTCTTAGGGGGTTGGGGTCATTCATTGGGCATATCCATAGGCTATCGTATATCATTTGTCTGTATTGGTCCACATCTGTCCAGCTGCATGGAACTTATGTGGGCTGTACGGACACACATGATGTTCAGCCCATAATCTGCAGTGGGTTGGGACACCCTGTGTACTACAGGCTAACATTGTGACCCCCCGTATGTGCTACAGAGGTCATTGTGCCACTATGGATGTGTACTGTCTGCTGCCCTAACATTTGGCCACCACAGTCACTTGTATGCTCACATACATACCATAGCAATGAATAACTACACATTCTAATACAACTGCCACTTGTTAGGTCAATAGACATACCTTGGGTGTGTTCAGGACTTGAGGACGGTGCTGGAGTGCTGCCTATGTCAGATGTACACAGTGCACCTCCTATACATGGCCGAGCACAGGTACTGTCATGTTTGGTATCCATGTACTGTGTGTGGGTCAGAGGGGGAAAATCCTTGGGTACCTACTGTGTCAGTGCATATGCCTTGTGTTGCCACTTTGCAAAGGGCAGGTCATACTGTGCACGGGCTTTTGCCAACTGTGCCCTGCTCAGGTAGTTCCTTCACCAAGTCACACTGTGCCTGTACAGGCCTTGCAGTGGTGTTGGGCTGTGTGGCCCTGCCCCATGCTGTTCCTGCTGCAACTGTTACTGCAGGATAAGATTGTGTAGCATAGCAAATACCATAACAACTTGTATGCATGTAGCTTGTGAGTACTGCAGAGCTCCAATGGATGTGTCCGGATACCAGAACTGTGAACTGAGCATCCCAAACACATGCACAAGTATATGTCTTGCCTGTGCATCCGCCTCAGGATGGTGTGAGTGTTCAGGTGTGTGTGCATTGCTGATGGGTGTCATCAGCCATGACACCAGTGTTTACCCAGCATCCCCCACTAGGAGACTGTAGGGATGTCCATATTGGCATTGGTGTGCTACAGCTGTGTCAGAAGCCATATATTGAACACATCATATCTTCCAGGGCAGACAGCGCACACATTCAATCTCGTGCCCTGGCCATCGCATATGGCCTAGCTGTTGGAGGCTATGCCCCTGCAGTGACTGTAGGCCCTACCCTGCTCATCGGGTGGTGCTATGATGCGTATGTGTGTGCAGGCTATAGCACCCAGTACCCCAGGGTAGTCATCCATGTGGTTGAACAGATGCATATTGCTGGTCTACTAATCACGTGTGTTGAGGACATGTACGTGCTCACTAGCATGTGTTGACATGGTGTCTGTGAACTGGTGCAATACTCTGGATGCAGATGCCTGTGAGATACCCATGATATCCCCAGTTGTGCTGTGTGAGGTACCTGTGGCTAGTACACCTAGGCCAACACATACCATGGTATCCACTGTGATGTGTTTCCCTTGGCCTGTTTGATGTGTCAGGTGTGGCAGGCACAGGTCAACAAGCTGCTGTAGGAGGTCTCTGTCCACCCCATAGTGCTCCAACATCTCCAGCCCATGTAGTCCCTGGTAAGTCACCCTCGGTCTATAAAGTGTTATGTCACCCCAGTAAGGGTTGTTCAGCAGCATACACATCCTCACTGCCCCAGCCTCCTGCACATGTTGGTATATGTTGCCTGCTGCAGCCCATGTCATTTGGTTGGACTATGTCGTGAAATGTCCCTGCAGGTATACACCAGTGGTGTAGAGTGAGGACGAAACCTGTGTGTATGCTGCCTGCTCGCATTAACGTACTGTTCATGTGCGGGCTGGCCATGTCATCTGCTGATTGTGCTGATCAACACCTGTTTGTGCAGCCTGTACACCCTGACTACCCCACCACTGCTGTCATCCCTCCCAATGTCACCAGGCAGGTATAGACACACCCCTAGTTTAGGTGTGCTAAGGCAGGAGCACTCCCGAGGCACAGTTCTGCAATGTACGTACAGTATGCCTGACCCCCCTGCCATGCTGTCAACTATATTCGAGACCTGCACCCGGATGACTACACACATACACTCCAGGGACCAGCAGCACACCCTGGTGATAAATGTGATACACTATAGTCAACCTCATCTGCATAGTATAGTCTTCTAATGAATAGTTATATGACCCATACCAAACCTCTAAATTAATAACCACTGCTCAGTGTCACTCAGATCCATACACAACTGGCAACAGGTGCCTTACTATCACCATATTCGATGTCCCATGGTCTTCCCAGCAATAAAATAACCGGTGTCTACACGACTACAACCCATGGCCCTGCACACCACAGATGATGTGCATTACCACCACGCCATGGCAGATATACATAGATCCCAAGTTATCACGTATAGATCATCCGGCACAAACATTCAATAGTGCTGATGTCCCCAGACATATATGTTCACATCTATGTCCACCTCTACATCTACATATATCATATATATTATTTGTATACATATATACATGGACATATGTATATATATATATATATATATATATATATATATATATATATATATATATATATATATATATATATATATATATACACATACACACACACATATACATGTACACACATATGTAGATATGGATATATATATATATATATATATATATATATATATATACATACATACACCCATATACATGTACACACATACGTAGATATGGCATTTATATCACAACAGCGGACCACATGACAGCAATGCATTAGACAGGAATGAAAAGGAAACTACATGTGCCACCTGCATCATGTAGTGTTGTTACTATCAAGGCACGTGTGTTATGCTGCGTCACACGGGGTCAGACCGTATCAAGGGTAAGAGTAGGGCTGCTGACAGTTACTCACCAGACCTATTGGCAAATGTATGTGTTGACAACCCAGTGTCTTGGCAGAATATGCGGGCTGTGGACACTGTATAGGTCAGCAACAAAACACACTGAACACATCCTGCAGCTAGCCACCCACAGATACCAACACATACGGTATAACTGCCAAACACACACACCTGCCATGCCTTGGAATCGAGCACCTACCTGTCTAGTCTACCACACTACAGCATTATGCAGTAACAGAACGCACTACCAATTTCCAGCATCACCGCACGCCCACAGGCGTACATCTAGGTGGATGACATCATCCGCAAAGGCAAAGATGCCGATAGGGAATGTATGGGGAGTGAGCCATCTAAAAGCATTACTCTGTCCCCAGGCAGCTGGAAACACACACACACACACACACACACACACACACACACACACACACACACACACACACACACACACAGACGCACACTTGGCAGGGCTGGGAGTTGAAACCTAAGTATCTTATCACACTACAGCATTACGCAGTTACAGAATGCGCTATTGAGATTACTGGAACACAGCACTCCCAGAGGCATACTTCTAGGTGGATGACATCATCTGCAAAGGCAAAGACGCCAATAGGGAATGTATGTGGAGTGAGCCATCTAAAAGCATTACTCTGTCTCCAGGCAGCTGGAAACACACACACACACACACACACACACACACACACACACACACACACACACACACACACACACACACATGCTTGGCAGGGCTGGGAGTCGAACATACACCTAACTACCTTATCACACTACAGCATTACGCAGTTACAGAATGCGCTATTGAGATTACTGGTACACAGCACTCCCAGAAGCATATTTCTAGGTGGATGACATCATCCGCAAAGACAAAGATGCCGATAGGGAATGTATGTGGAGTGAGACATCTAAAAGCATTACTCTGTCCCCAGGCAGCCGGAAACACACACACACACACACACACACACACACACACACACACACACACACACACACACACACACACACACAAACTTGGCAGGTTTGGGAGTTGAACATACACCTAACTACCTTATCACACTACAGCATTACGCAGTTACAGAATGCACTATCAAGATTACTGGTACACAGCACTCCCAGAGGCATACTTCTTGGTGGATGACATCATCCGCAAAGGCAAAGACGCCGATAGGGAATGTATGTAGAGTGAGTCATCTAAAAGCATTACTCTGTCCCCAGGCAGCTGGAAACACACACACACACACACACACACACACACACACACACACTTGGCAGGGCTGGGAGTCGAACATACACCTAACTACCTTATCACACTACAGCATTACGCAGTTACAGAACGTGCTATCAAGATTACTGGTACACAGCACTCCCAGAGGCATACTTCTAGGTGGATGACATCATCTGCAAAGGCAAAGACGCCAATAGGGAATGTATGTGGAGTGAGCCATCTAAAAGCATTACTCTGTCCCCAGGCAGCTGGAAACACACACACACACACTTGGCAGGGCTGGGAGTCGAACATACACCTAACTACCTTATCACACTATAGCATTACACAGTTACAGAATGCACTACTGAGATTACTGGAACACAGCACTCCCAGAGGCATACTTCTTGGTGGATGACATCATCCGCAAAGGCAAAGATGCCGATAGGGAATGTATAGAGAGTGAGCAGTCTAAAAGCATATTACTGTCCCAAGGTAGACGTAGACAAACACATGGCAGTGGTGTGAGCGGGACAACTGCCTATCTACGGAGCACTATTACAACACTACATAGATACAAGACACGCCACAGACAGTACACCCTTCAAGACAGTCAACCAGTGTGTTGAATGTAGGCATCCATCCTGACATGGGGTATGGACATCTGTTGCCTGGATGACCATCATCGCTATACAGGATGTCAATGGCCATGCCCTACACAGAGGCACATCACCGACACAAGGTGTCACTGGGCATGCTCACACACTTAGTATCACACCGCCGTCTGGAATGTACTGTGTGTCCATCTACACAATGGCGTACTGGGCATGCTCACACACTTAGCAGTAGCAAAGGGCTGTCTTGCATGCACACAGATTCTAAACACGGAAGGGCACAGTATGGTGTTACTATCCCCATGTACATGAAGGCCACTCACATGTACTGACCAGTACACACTCAAGAGCCATCACAGATGTCTCAGGTGCAGATCACAGAGGTAAACACCGCATTCTGCTATGTAGCCCTCAGACATCACCATGTCCTTGGACCAGCAACACACATCCATACATTACCACAACACACTGTGACTCATGACCAGTGGCCTGTACATAGGTCTACAACAACTGTGCAGACTACACATGTACTGACAGGGTTCCATCATGCATTATGCAATGCAATGATAGCACTGTACATAACCAGGTCGGCTCTACACATAACAGGGGCCCTAGGTCTTACACAGCTGTGACAGATGACTGTCGCTGTACACCACAGAACACACATGTTTGGATATGACATACATGTAATCGCAATGGATATGTGCATGGACCACACACACACACACACACACACACACACACACACAAAACACATATGTACATAGCATAGCTTTTGCTGTCCTCCATGCAGACAAGTGGCTACAGCAATCACACACATGCACATGGAAGGTAGGTCCATGGCTGATGAATGCTAACAGTACATGAGGTAGCAATGTTGACCGAGGAAACATTCCCTCTGTACTAGTTGCCCATGACACCCATCATTATCATACAACAGTCCATGTGTTATGTATGTCATCACACATGTCCACCAATTGCAATGCATACAAACATGGCTACATGACAGGCATGTAGGACCAACACACATGTACATGTAGTGGTGTGCATGCAGCTACCATGCATGTGCAGTAGCTGATGTATGTAATTCATCTGTGCCTAACTACAACATGCAGTTGCAATGCAGCCCCATCATTGTCACCTGTATATGGTGAAATACTGACAGTACGGTAGGATGTACATCAGGTATGGATGGATGTGTGTACATAAAGTGGTGATTTACCTTTGCAGATGGATGTTTGCCGGGGACGGCTCACAGGTGTGTCACAAGCCATCCTACCATTACATGTGCAAACAGTACACTATGTTACTGTTACTTGATGGTGAAGACATAAAACCTACACAGCGGTCGGGTGTTACTGACTGTAAGTCACTTGACACCTGTAACACTTACATCCTCCCGTGTGCATATAGCAGCACAATTGCCGAAGGTAGCGTTAGTACACATAATGCGGCCAATACTGCTGCATGTCTGTCAGACGTATCATCATATAGCAGGTGTATCATTCACAGTACTGCCATGTGTGTTTGCTTGTGTGACCATATATGCCACATATGGTGGGGAATACATCCCAATTGTTACACACCCTTGTACACTGTTGTAGAGATCTGTACATACTGCAGTGTGGAAAGCATGACGTAGGCAGGGGTGGTGTGTGTATCACACACATGTCAGCTATCCATATGTGAATGACATTTGTGGACTCCACAGTGTGTGTGTGTGTGTGTGTGTGTGTGTGTGTGTGTGTGTGTGTGTGTGTGTGTGTGTGTGTGTGTGTGTGTATGTATGGCTGTCTGGTGCATGGAGTGAGGGTGTATGCTACCATACAGAACAGACAGGATCTCTAACCCCTCATGGTGATGCAGTCTACTACCCTGTTGATGCCATCAGTGTCAGCCTTACTGGCTACCTGTACATGTTCATTCTCTGTGTCGCATCATGTGGGTGCACAGTACTGTGAGGGTGATTACCACATATGCAGGGGTCCTCACCTCAACACTATCGAGTGTGCATTATAGTGTTGTTGACCCCGTGAGTGTGGGCATGTTACTGTGTGTTTCTGTGTATGTCTGTGTGTGTTCTCATCCTGTAATGTGACAGGGTATTACTGCTACACAGTGAGGCCTCATGCTATCAAGTGGCCTCTAATGTTATCATCAGCCAGACCGCTGTGTAAACCCCCCCACACCATGTCAACATACCTGTGATGTGACCTGGTATGAATGTCACATCTCTAGCCACTGTAGCCTATTAAACAGCCCACATGCTTCTGGATCAGTAGATGTGTGGACATCTGTGGTATGGTAGCCATTCTAACAGTCAGGTTGAGGCTACGTATAGCATGCTGGTATTGCCATACATGCCTGTGAGTACTCCACATTTACACATGGGAAACTGCAAACACTGCTACTTGTTGGCACATGCAAGTAGACCATAAGGAGGGAACCAGGGCATCATAACCAACATGCTGTTACTGTTGTTACCAAGACACATACTGTGAACATATAACATTGCATTATAAACCTGTACTACATTTTATGTCTGGTGCATGTCAACAGTACACAACTAATGTAATATACACTTCTCTCACTATTCTGTTCACCCTGTGCATCAGACCATTTGAGCATGTCCCTGCACCAATGGTGTGGATGACAGGGATGCGGCACAGGCATCATCATATGCACAGGGTGATAATGTTTGCCAGGGGCATAGGCTGCACCAGTGGATGACATCATGTGTGTGGGTAAGGGACGGTGATCTGATTGGACATGTGTGGTCGTTATGCATGTGGGTGTTGTGGTGCCCTACACATGTTTTTGCTGTGTGCGTGTATGAGTGCACACAGTTCTGCCTTTTACCAGGCCTACACAGGGGTATTATTGACAGCTCCAGATTGTACAGACCAGGATGTACAGCTCACTGTGTCCGGCCACGGCCACGTGACCTGTGCCTGCCAGGGATTGCATGGGCACTACCAGGCGGAGGTACAGATTGGCTACTGTCCGATGACACATGTCCACTGGAACCGTGTCCCCGCTGGGAACATCCAGGGCCATGTCCACGTTGTCTGCTGTGTCCTGGTGTGGACAGCACAGCACCAGCTGCACTGCTACTGCTACTGGCACTATGGGAGCGGGCATGTGAGGTGGCTTGTTCACGTTGACCTGCACTAGGTGGTGTAGCTGGCCTACGTCCACGTGGTCTATGCCTCACTCCTACCAGATGTTCCAGCACAGACAGCTCATACTTGCGGATTGCCATGCCATGGTCAAGGATTCCGACCATGTCATCCAATTGCCTGTCCAGAACATCAGCAATCTGCTGTTGAGCATTTGCCAATGCCTGGATGTTGTCATTTAGAGTATGGATAGCAGCCCTCTGAAGCCTCTGCCCTTCTCTGTTCTGCCATTCAGCACGTGCCTGTGCCGCCATTACAGTCTGGAACATGCGTCTGGTGACAGCAGCTGCTGCGCTCTGTCCTGCAGGTGCATGTCTGCCAGAGGTCCTCCTACGAGCAGCACTGGCCACCTGCCTGTGTGGCACATCTGCAGTCATTACACTGACACCATGGTGTGGAGACACACCTTCTGTAGCCACCACACGTTCCTCTTCCAAGCTAACACACGCTGACTGTCCTTCCTCTATGGCCACTGGTGATGGGGTATGTGTTGGCATGAGAACTGTGTGCAAGGAAGAGGGGGACATAGCTGGGATGGCAACCATTGGCACATATTCAGCCCCTGAGAACCCTGCTGTACCTCATGCATATGTTCATCACTGCTAGTATCTGTGGGGACACTAACATCAGATGGACCGCATGAGGGTAACGCACCTACATCACCTGTGAATGCAAAGAAAGACTCTACATTACAATAGACACACACAGACACACACACAGACACAGCATGCATGTGATTTGACAGACGGCATGCAGCATGCATGTGATACAGCAGATGGCATGCAGCTCAGACATTAATAGTGGCAGTTTGCATACCTCCCTGGGTTGCACATAACAGCAAGCAGGTGTCATATCAGTAGCCATGCAGTTCACACAATCATGGTAGTAAGCACGCATCCCTGTGATACACCATGTGGACCAGCACAGGTTAACAGTAAACATGGCTGAAGTGACCTTGACATGTAATCTGCTGACGTGTGCATTGACATGCATACATGTCTGACACAATGGTGTCCTGACACATGTACAGCATTGTAATGGGTATCACATTGCAGTGTTGTCTGTATGCCCTACAGATAGAATGCACGTTTAGCAAATGTGCATGAGCATAGAAGGGTAGTGTGAGGTGTCTGCATTGCTATACAGTGTGAAGTACAGATACTGTGCCATTGCATGGCATCATGAGGTGTCTATATTGCTATACAGTGTGTAATATGCACACATTGCATAGCCATAACTGCGTGCATACATGACATAACTGTGGATTGTGACCCACGTTGCTGAGGTGTATACACACCAAACCATGTTGTGTCATGTGACAGGTCACTGGAAGACCTACGGATGACACCCCTGCACAACTACTACAGAGTCTTAGCTGTCTGGCAACCATGTCCACACATGGCAGACTTGTCAATACACCATGTCCCACATGACATTGATGTACCACACACACGAGGTGCACGGCTGACGGTGATGTCCTACAGCAGCAAGGGAAATGTATGGTATCTGTGGCCTGATGTGGTGTCAATGTCTGTGGAAGCTGTACAGGTGACTACTGTCATGCTATGACACAGTCGTGATGTTCAACACATCTTGTATGGTCAACTTACATGACACCTCCACTAGCTGTGCACAGGCTTTTAGGATGTCCAGTGTACCACATCAACTGTATAATCAGTCAACTAAGGCTATAGTTGGACCATGTGTGGACAATGTGCAACAGGGTGTATACACATCACATCTACTGTGTGGCTACATGTCTCTGGCCATCCTCCATGGCCATGTGTGAACATGTGTTGGCCAAATGTTTGTGATGGCTGTCTATCTCACATGTCTGTGTAGTCCTATATGACATACACCCATAGATGTCATATATGTCACCATCCACAGGGCTATGCAGACAACGGGTTGTATGTTTGGTATGTGGGGTATGTATTATGGGATAGTGTGACAATATTGCAGCCAGAACACTACATGTCTGGGACATGTCAGAGGGCACATCACAATGTGTGCACCCATTGCAGGGGCATATAACACAATTGTGACTCCTGTGGGCTGCCCATATCCCAGCTCACTTTGTGTTACTGTTTGCGTACCACACATGTGTTGTTCCAATGTATAGTACATATGCCTACATTGAACAACACCTCCACTGTTGTATGCACAGCTGTCCACACATGTAGCAATGACAGATACTGTGGTTTCATGTCGGTGTTTCATTTCATTTGTATATATTGCACATGGGTAGCCAGTGTGAATGATGGGAGATGCGACCTGTATATTGTGACTGGACCATACATCATGTGTACATGTGTTAACTGGCCACATGGCGAATCTATATATGCATTAACATGCCTGATACTGATGACAGTCTCACCTGCAATGGACTGATGTCTGTGCGGCATGCCAGAGGTACCTGTATAGGGGTGACACAGCAGTTTGAACATTATCCATGACTGTATGACAGCCACAGGGTGCACTGTGCATGTTAACACATTCACCTGTACAATAATATATAGTATGCACATGTGTGCATACACAGGGTAGCATACTGTAGTATGCAAGCATATGTGTAAACATACCTTGCATATGATGTTACATTACATATTGTACATTGACACATGCAAATAAATGGGATATAATAGTCATATGTGCAGTAGTGACTTACCAGGCAACTCCAGGCTCATTGGTTGGGAGACACCCACCTCCGATGGCAGCTAGTGTTTGTGGATGCTGTTCTGAGGGTGTCCCCAGGCTGGCCAGTAGCTCCTCGGTGTGTGTGAGTGCGGGCTGGATTGGTGGCCCACCACCTGTTCCACCTTGTTCCCTGGCGATTGCAGTGGCACGCTGTTTCGCATGTCGTCTCAAGTCTGCACAGTGTCTGCACACCTGCTGGTAGGTGCGGTTATGGCCACCCACATGATTAACCCTCCTGCGAAGGTCCTGCCACAGGTCATCATGCTGTTGGTCATGCTGTGGCACATGGCTGAACAACACCTCATAGTTCTCATGGTGGTATGGGATGAGGACATCATCCTCCTGGTGGCTGTACGCTGGCAGGAGTGAATGAGGCATTATCTGGAAGACATAATGATGGTGACAGTTCACAGTATCACAGAGATGTACAGAGATACAGCTGCACATACATTTGTATTAAATCTAGTACATCTGCACAGTTATCTTTGCAAATCATCATGACACTGACGCAACTGTCATGTTTATGTCACACACATGTAACACCTGTTATGCATTGGATATCATCACCATATATGTGTGTCACCTCATTACATTGTTCATACTCCATGTGAATGCTGTCTTGATGTGGGCATGTCTGTTTGCCTGTACTGGTGTTCTTACCTATCAGCACATGCCTGGATGTGTCCACAGTGATGCTGTTGACCTTGATGCTGTGTATATGTCACATATCAACACATACACTGCCTTAATGGACATGAGCAGTGACAATGCACACATATGCACGGAAACCTTTACATGCATGTGTTTTGCCATATACATCTACACGGCACTGTACAGCAGTTCAACATCCTGCCACAGATCGCCTGTGTTGCACATGTGATAGACATGGGACAATGGCTAGCCGGACGTCATTCGTAGGGATGGTTATCAACTATAGTATGTACGGGCAAGGTTTCCTAGCTGTATCCGACAGCCATTTTGCCGCCGCGAGGTGCATCAGTGCTACATTACTGATCCAGACAGTTAATAATACATCTATCATGCGGTCATCACACCATGTATGACAGAGAAGACATGTGCAGCTTTGATGGACAGGGTTGCATGGTAAGGCGGGGGTATGTAACATGTATGGCACAGGGATCTGTCCAGCATGTGGCGATCCTTGTAGTAGGACGGCGGCTGTCCATGACTTATGTCTTTCAGATCAGGACATGTATATGTAGCATGTCCAACATCACAGTGTAGCACATGTCTTTATGCAAGGTAGCCAGCATGCTGCATAGTGGAGGTGAGGATTGTGAAGGCTGGTATTGCCCATCCACACATGGCCAATACCCCTTAAAGGTGATATGTGATCTGATATTGGTCACCCGAGTGCTGAGTATGCCTATCCAATGATCTCCATGCTCATGGATGGTACCCTGTCATGACATGGGTGCCTCGTATGACTACCTAATAGGCCTGGAGACGTCACCAACTCAGGGTGGTGAACTGCAAGCACCATCCCTTACACAGTGTCTATAATGTTGACCACTGCCTAGGTGGTAGTTAATGGGTACAGGGTTATTCACCTAGTGGTGACAATGCTATTATCAGCTGTCAGAATGTGCACATATGTCACAAACCTCACCCACAAAGCCCATTCTGTATGTTGTCCACAACAATGAGACAGCTATTGCTCCTAGGTCATGGCCATTCACATCCTTACATACACAGATGCCTCCCATTTGTCTGTGTGGTATGGGCTACAATGAGGGGGGAGTACAAAACATTAACCCTGTTTTATTCTAGCTGCTACTGGTCTGATATGGACATGTCACTCTGACACCTTTTGTAGTGTTGATTCTGTCAACAGGCCACTGGTAGAACACTCCTGTGACATACAAAGGTACATCTAGTATACTCAGTGTAGCTGGAACATGGTATGGGTGATGATGTCCTATGACCTGTCACAGGTATGCTATGCAGTGTGAAATCATCCGTACTGTCATCTACTTCTGTACTGCTAACATCTACGTTGATAAAGGTTCATAGACTTGCAGACCATACTCAGCAGGGTAATAGTGCAGTGCCTCCAATTATGACTGTCGTCTCCACTTGTGGGTTGCAGTGGGTTGATATTATCCAACACCCTATCTGTATTGCATATTCATGCTCAGCACTTGTTCAGAACTTGTGAGCACTTCATGAGCTACTAATTACTATAGCACCCATTCCAACTAATTTCTTACAAGTACACTGTCTGTCCTTACATTTCCAGCTTGCTTACAGTACAACAGCTGTTGTACACACGTAACTCACATATCCTGTGAGACATGGTTGAATATACAGGCATGTCCAACTGTCACATACCAGTACTATTGCCTGTCTATATGATGAATATGGTGAACATGTGGCAATAGAGCAACTATCTCATCTACGCAGTCAATGCTCACCTCCCAACATACGACACTACAGCCTGTTGGAGATGCACATATGTAGCCATGCTGGGGGTAATGCTCTCACCAACCCAGACTGAACCTGACATTCATGTGGGGACTTGTAACATTTGCAACACACCCCACTCATCACATAGTCTCACAAGATCTATACCACCACAGGCCACACATAGTATGAGTACGACATTTGCAGAACCTCTCCATACTCTGTGTAGGCACCAGAGGCAGCCCCTATCACCAAACACAACAACAATTACTTATAGCCCACAGACTAATTTGTGCCCATCAAATACAGCCAATAGGGTGTTATAACCAACCCAACACACCAGTCATAGGTGACTCTGTAGGCAGTCACACTGATGTCCCACTCAGCAGGCTACACAAGGCGATAGTCGCTTACATCTAGCTGTCGGGTAACTGGTTCTGCAACATAACCTATGCACCCATGCCACACCTCACCAGGTACAATTTGACTGTCATTTTCCATGTTAGTGTGACTACCTTGAGATGTAACTTCCCAGACTACATGTGCAGGGACATGCAATAGCTCTCCGGTCTTGTAGCCCAGAAGGTATCGGCCAAGCCCTGGGGAGCATTCTGCATTCATCCAGACCAGATACCACTGTACAACAACTGACTGTTTCACTTCAACAGTTGCCTATACTTCTGCTGTCATTCCACAGGCATCCAGTATCTGTCCACTTTGAATGACATGGTCAACAAAACATGATGCTTTGGCACAGATGACCTGCACCTGTCAGCCCTGGGAGTACAGATAACATGTAAGGCTCTTGCTGCTCCTATACTGCCTGTCTTGCACAGTTTCCAATAACATTCACCACCAGAACCGGAACAGGCAAGCAAAACATGGGGTCATGTGACTCAATGCTTGACATCATCTCTGACGCATGCAGGCAAGGCACTCCTTATAATGGACCACTTCAATATCTCTGCAGTGACTGGGACCTGCCTCTAGGCTCCGCAGAGCACACCTGCACTGACAGGTTCTACACAGACCACACCTTTCAGTCATGTAACCTGGATCGGAACACCCATGGCTGAGGTGTGTCCATATTTCACTATGTTGTACACACCTCCTGGCTGGTTACTTAGCACAATGCATCAGAGGTGATCCATGTGCAACTAACTGTGGCCAGAACTGCTATACATATTGTAACATGCTACGGATTCAACAACATACCCCATGGTTACCGGCCCTCATTTCTTGGTGTACTGGACAGTAGGGTTCAGACAGGTACTACTGATGTGCGACTGACACTACCCCACACTTAACTGGGATAGCTACTCATGTACCGACACATTAGGCGAACGCTGTCCAGAATTCATAACCTCCACTTGGCTGGATCAACCCATACACACCACCACCAAGACCAACAATATCCTAGACATGGACATTACCAACATGTCACTGGTGTTCCACACCTGTGGTTATCCCCTCGGTAGTTTCCGAACATATGCTAATCACCCTTGTTATCCACATCCCGGCACCACACCCTTCACGGCATACACAGTACAAGATTAGTATAATGCCTACTACAGACATCTTATGACAGCAGTAGTAAAAGTCATGACACCCGTGCAGATGGACAGTGCACATACAAATGCTGAAACATACCCCAGTGCACTTCATTAGCACTTACACGACTGCATGGATCATGCTATTCCAAACAGAGCCATGATGGTACCCACCAGATAACAGACACCACTTTGGGGGTCCAGTTCCATGGACATAATGTACAACAAAAGGTGGAGGCTGTTGCAAAGTGGAGTACAATCCCATGGGTGGGGTAGCTCACTGGTCAGCCTCAGTAGGGTTCCAGGATCCCTTATCACATCCTTCAAACCTAGCTATGTAAACATTATTGCGACACATTCCAGGGTGTACCACAAAGCATTATGGAGGTATGTCAGTAGTCAATGGCAATACCCACATCTGCTCTGACATACGACGGTTACTCAGGAACATTACAGAACCGAGTGATGTTGGCAACATCCTGGCGGATGAGTTCAATGCTAACTTTACACCCTCTCACTCCCTGCAGGGCCATAATCCATGCAGGAACATTGCGGGGTCCCTGCGGTCACAACTACACAGTTCCAACCTGCACTCTCTAAGGCCTGGAACACAGACTCCATGTGACCGTCCAACATCCCAGGCTGTGATTTACACAAACCTCAGAATGACATGTCTCCCCACTTGGCCACCAGATTCACTAATAGCCTTGTATCAGACATTGTGGCCCCTGAATGGCACACAGCAACAGTTATCACACTCCACACAGGTGGCGCTACAATGAACCAGAGGGACAATTGCCCTATACGCCTGACTGGACTGTTCTGCAAGGCTATGGGGCACATCATCATGAAAGTCATTCACAGAGACATTGGTGGGCTCCAGACCTTTGATGCCACCCAGGTTGGACTTGTTAGGGCCAGACCATGGCTCCTACACCTGGTGGACTCTTTTGATACAGTTACCAGGGTAGTTGATGATGGCAAGGGGGTCCACACAGCCTACATTGTCCTCTCATTGGCTTTCAGCACCGTTCTCCATTCTGGTATTGACAACATATACATCCACCTGCACATCAACCCCTACGTCTCAGGATGTTATGCAAAGTGGCTCACGGACAGGACCCACACAATGAGGGTAGCATACCATAGTACCTACTGTATTTCAGTTACACTTGGCATACCACAGTCCTCAGTCATAGGGCCCCTCATGTTCAGTATATGCTTCCCTGAGGTACAGGCTAGCACAGAGGGACTTTCCCTGACTAGGTTTCCAGACAACTGCATACAAGGCACCATGATTGATCCACCAGCTGATACAGACTCCCTCCATAAGGGTGTCACTGTGACGGATACCTGATGTCAATAACATGGCCTCAAGCTGCATGACACATGGTGCATGAACATCCCCTTTGGATTACACCAATCACCCACTGACTATCACATAGGTGGTAATCCCCTACATACATGTGACATTATACGGGATCTTAGTACACACGTATGTAGCACCCACTCCTTTGATAATCATATTGCCAATGTGGCGTGGATATCCTTCTATGTGGCCACCCTTATCTGTACTGGGTTTGTAGCTGGAACAAAGGCACCCATTGTACCTCTAAACTCCTGACGTATACACACATTCAAGGGTACAACACCCCATTTAGGGTGTACCTTACAGAACAGCAACGGCTTTACATACCACAACATTAACACACCATGAGGATTATTGAGCTCCGAAGGTTGACGTATGCGGCAGAACTACAGACACCACGACTGTACACATTTGCATACTGCATACTCAGGGGTGACCTCTGCTGAACATACAGGGCCCATGTCCACAACAATATTTATGGATATACTCCACATAAGCTACATAAGCAAAAGCCACTGAGAGGAACATGCTCATGGATATGTGCACAAATGCAATGATGAGTGGGATGTTCTTGAGGGTTACATTCCCAAACTAGACACTCACCATGCTTTGGAACATGATTCCTATGTACATCACGCAGGGGCACTCTGTAGCACTGTTTATGAGATACCTCACTTGGTGGATGGGAGACACACATGTACACCAGGGATCACTGCAGTGGCTGTACTGTGCAGAGGTGCAGGTAACACATGGCTCTGCTGTTCACAGACAGGACACTACCCTAGAGAGGTGCCGCCGGTGTAAACACTGTAGTTGGCCTTACACATAGACTTGCCAGACAGCATAGTACCTCACTATGATCCTGTGAAGCTATTACATGTCCTTTGTGCATGGTTAATTGAGTAGCTCTTCCATTTTGATTAGCTATCATGCTGTTACAGCGTCCCGTGACTACAAGCCATATGTATCCTGTTATTGTGTATTGTACATGCCAATAGATGATACCTTTTGTTTGAATGATATAACTGTTATGCTGTGTAGAATATCTGACATATCTACCTACAATACTGTACATTACACATATTTTACATATTATCCCATAATGCAAAGCATACTTGCACAGCAGGACCACCTTAGGCATGTTATTGTCGTTATATGCCCATACACATGCCTACTGTGACAGTATATCAACATATACTATACCCTTCTATGGCACGTACTTGTTGGACATACCCTACCACTGATGGCGGGTGGTGTGGAATTGTTCTGTTTAAAGCCCTCATGTAGCATCCCTTGTGGTGTCTGTGATGTTTACCTTGTGGCCCACAGCAGGACACACAATTTCTACAAGCGTTACTATGCTCAGCAAGACATCACTACATAATACCTTTTCCCACTTTATGCATTGCGGCACTTGTAATTAATACAAAACAGGCTATACATACACTAACATACTGAGTGTTCTACATACCTTGTTAGCATTCTGAACTTTTGTAAATATCTCTCTTACACCTTTACTGTTTAAACGGTTCTATGGTATGAGCATACGCTTTGAATGTCTGGCAAGTCATCCTTATATATAAGTCGATTCCTGTAACATGTGGTTTCCTGCCGCCAATTGGTGTTCCTGAGTAAATTATTACATGCACATCAGCTGTGCAGCTACTCCATTTGCCAATTACGTGGCAACAGTGGGGTATAATTGAATTCTCCACTTGGGTGTTGCCCTTTTGCCCTACCTTCGGGGAGATGGGGGTGTGTGTTTTGTTGTGTGGAATTGCAACTTCTATTTGTAGAGACACGGATATTTTGGATTCATGTCCCCCGTGGATTATGTGTGATGGCTAGGGTATGTGGCTCTACATTTGAGTGTACCTGTCATCTCAACCATCTGATAAGGGACTATTGCAAACAAAACCTGTAACATCGCCGTCTGTTCCATTATACAACAGCTAAGATTTCACATGGTGCCTTTACAAATGTGTCTCTCACAAGGTATGTTAACGCTTCTGCAGATGTAATTGAGTAAGTGGATGATTATGATGTTATTACAGTCTGTATTGCTATTGTTTCGTGTGTGGGAGATGTAGGTGGGTGTACATAGCATATACAGGTTTGTGGGGACTGCATTTCTACTTATTCTATATATGTGTGTGTGGGCTCCTTCCCTAATTGAAGACCTATCAGTTAGTAGACTGAAACTATGGTTGTTATGGGCTTATACATTGGGCCATTGTTAATTGGTTTCTATATAGTATGCAGGTGAGGTTGATACTTCCACACCTCTGGAAACACAGCAATATGTAAAGGAATGTTACTAAATGACAGCTGTCCCGTGCATTTCTGTCACAGATATTTTCACTCATTGCAGTTGTGTTGGTGACTGATCCTCTTTGGCATGGGTTGCCACCTTTTCAAATGGCCATAGTGGGACATTTGCATGACACACATCGGTGTTTATAGGCCGACACATACCCACGGTCAGTACACAGGATAGCACATACTTTTATCCTGAATACATACTTATTCTTGTAGCACTTTAGCTACTTATCATGTTTTATGTAACATTTACGTTTTTTAGATACAGGCATAACTATTTAATGCAACTATTACATAGTATATGGGACATAATTATGTCCTACAATCTCGGACATTTGCCCTTTTTAATATTTTTTGTCAGGACACAACTGCCCAGGGAGGGGCTGTCCCTCTTAAAGTGGGACAGGTGGTAACCGTATGCCTATGGCCAGCTA
This sequence comes from Protopterus annectens, assembly GCF_019279795.1. Lineage (NCBI taxonomy): Eukaryota > Metazoa > Chordata > Ceratodontiformes > Protopteridae > Protopterus > Protopterus annectens. The sequence continues at coordinate 131,195,923 of NC_056726.1, read as the reverse complement.
TAACCACACCTACCGTAGGGATTTACCTCGAAGTTAGAACTAACAGATGCATGATGCAAACACACACACATTACAGTCCCACGGAAATGCAAACAGCACCCTCAACACACACATACACAGACTATGGCAATCACAAACACAGATGAACACAGTACCTACGTGGACCGCAACACTGGCAGCGATAACTAAATGTCCCTTAATATCGTGATAATATTACACGCGGTTCTAGTATTCCAGTACTGTGTTCTTTCGGTCTCTCAGCCTCGTGATTACGTGTGTCGGTATGTGACACATTCCATAGTTGGCAGTATCCTATTTATTTGTACCTCCATGGTTGTGTACATGTCATTGACCTATCTACATATTTGCAGATATAGGTGAATCCGTATATATCAACATATATCTCTCTATCACCCTTTCTATCTCTATTATGTATATGTATATACATACATATATATATATATATATATATAAAACAGAGAGAGTGACAGGCAGAATACACCTTTCATTGTGTATATGTCGGTGTATACTGTTACCTGGACTCCGCAAGTTTCTGTTTGAACCTGTCACATTACACACCTGCCATTGGTACATCTTGGGTAGCTTAGTGTTAGGTGATTGTGTACATGATTGCATGTTCTACTCCTGGCAGTGGTCATTTTACCCTTCAGAGCAGGCACTATTAGTACAGGGGTGAATGCTGGTTTCACCTGTTCTGGACATCACTGACCATGATCTGCGCGATATTCAGAGAAGCTTAGCCCTGTTTCGCACATATCCGTATAGTCATATTTAAACGACGCTTACCAGCACTGGGCAACGCATATTCCCACTAACATGTGCTAAACATGATCTGATGACCTGCATCCAACATGCATTATTCGTGCCTTCAGGATTACATTACATCCCTTGATGGATGTGGGACCGGGAAAATGCATAACAGTCACTGCATTTACCACTTGGGCATCTGGGATTTGTACATGTGTTATGGCGTTTTGTATGTGGACTGTACTATGGCTGTTACTTAATACTGCAATCAAATGGGTAACTCAGTTAGTTTACATATGGATGAGACCTATTAATGGTATGTCCAAGTGATGTTTAATGGATGTGCTCCAGCACTGGGTATGTATGTCACAGTGAGCCACACACTATAATGTGCTACACCTTCACATAACCATAGGTGGAGCATGCTGGGGTGATAGATACCTGTCATGGGTACACCCCATGCTTTGCCACTACATCCATGATTACATTATATGGAGCCCCTCATTAACGCACCAGGGAATCCACGCTTAATGTGTGGGGAACAGTGATTACACACATGGATCCTGCAATTGGCTCTGCTCCATTGAGCGACAGTTGGTTACTCGATGTGGTGGCAATAGTAGACACTGTTTGCCACGATTGATGAATGGCCTCTGACAATCGGGCGTGTACCTACCGATGTACCTAGGAACCTATACACACAGTACCAACATATGCTAATAAGTGTGTGTACTGTTCAGGTGTTGACATTCCTTGTTCCAATAGTTGTGTGTACAATGGTTGAGGGCTGCCTATGTAGGATTCACACAGTAGGCCACCTATACATTACAATTTACAGGTGGTCGTGTGTGTGTGCCATCCATTTTACTGTGTGTGCAGGTGGAGAGGTGTGTCAATCCGTAGGGGCCTACACTGTCAGAGTATGTGCTATACGTTCCCTCTTTGCCAAGGCATAGGCATATTGGGCACACCTCTGTCTGCCTACTGGGGCTGGCACAGGGTGTTTGTGGTCTAAATCCCTCTTTGCCTGTGATGGCCTTGGCAGTTGCGGTGGGCTGTGAGGGCCTTCACCATTTTGTCCCTGCTGCAGCTGTTTCCGCAGGATCATATTATGTAGCATGGCACATACTATAAGGATGTGGGCACACATGCCTGGAGAGTACTGCAAGGCTCCACCAGATATGTCCAAGCAACAGAACCGTGATTTCAGCATCCCAAACACACGCTCTATGATGATTCTGGTTTGTGCGTGTGCCTCATTATGGCGTTCATGCATGGGTGTGTGTGCATTTCTGATGGGAGTCATCATACACAGCTCCAGTGCATAGCCAGCATCCCCCAAAAGGTGGCCATGTGGGATGTCCCTCCTGACAAATACCTGATACAGCTGTGAGGCATGCCAGATGTGGGAGTCATGGTAGCTTCCAGGGCTGCCAGCACACACATCCATGATAATGCCCTGGGCATTGCACACGACCTGGCAGTTGATGTAGTGGTATCCCTTGCGGTTTATGTAGCGCCTACCATGCTCACTGGGTGGTGACTTGATATGTATGTGCGTGCAGTCTATCGCACCCAGTACCTCCGGGTAGTATGCCACATGGTGGAAGAGACGCATATTGCTGGCCAATTCCTCCTGAGTTCGGGGGAAGTATATATGCTCATTGGCATGTGGTAACATGGCATCCAGGAACTGGTGTAATTCCCTGGATGCTGATGCCTGTGAGATCCCCATTATATCTCCAGTTGGCCTTTGAAAGGTACCTGTGGCTAGTATTCACAAGCTTACACATACCTTCGTGTCCACTGGGATGGGTTCCCCTCTGTTGTTTCTGGATCTCAGGCGTGGCCGGCACAGCTCAACTATTTGCTGTAAGATGTCCCTTTCCACTCTGTAATGCTCTACTATCTCCAGATCATGTAGCCCCTGGTAGGTTACCCTTGGTCTGAACACTCTTCTCCTCCTCCAGGGCCTGCGGTGGTTGTCAGCATCATCCTCCACAACACTGTCAGTCTCTAACACATGGTGATGAATCCCAGCTATGGCAGCTCCCAACATGTACATTGTAAAAGCTCCCCGTATGTTTACACCTATGGTGCAGTGTTTGGGAATACACAGGTGTGTGTGGGGTGCTTTCACGCTTTATACTATTGTGCTGTGAACACCGATGATGTCATAGGGTGTGTATGTATGATCGTAGCTACAGGGTATCTTATGTGTTTTACGACAGGAACTACTATTGTGGTGCCTTTGGTGTTGAATTACATTTGGCTGCTGTGGATTACCTCTTGCTCTTCCCTTTACATTTCTTCATGTTTCACCTCCCATTTTCTGGCATGCATCCAGCAGCCTGCTTTCATTTGTACTTTCCTACACCTGGCTTATCTTGCATAATGTGTTCTCTGGCCGGTCTACTGCAGGTTTGCTTTGCTCTGCAATGACAGTTCTCTTTTCTTTGCAATCCGACACCTCCCCTATCCTGTTTTGCAGGTTTCTGCTAGCAGACTTGTCAGCTGCCGTCGATTGCCCGCTGTGAGTTAATAGGTGTTAATTGCTCAGCTGTACTCCAATTACCCTACTGCGGCATTTCCTTATTTTCTTCCCCTGACCTTTCTGTTTGAGCTATGGTGTGCGGTGTGTGCATCTGTTTACTGGGTTTTGGGCATGTTTTCCTCCCCGTACACATGCGCTTTTGGGCACCATATGTGCTCTCAGCTAAACAATGCTATACCTACCTCCCCACACCTGTCCTGTGGCTTTTCTTAGCAATGGCCAGGCTGGATTTACATTGCTCCAATGTGCTTACATCTTCGGTGGCACACCTCACTGCTGATGTCATGTATACCTCCAAGCCACTCCTCAGTGTTGTAGCGCTGCGCCGTATGGTACATCCTTAGTCCGGCGGGACGTTTGCGATTTACTATTACCTGCCTCATTTGCATGGCATTGACTACTAATTCCTAGTTACCGCGCCGAACATTGTCACAGACCCTGAGCAACCCTTGCAGCTTGGTTGTGGTGTACCATGCATACCATTGAGTATTATGGTGAAATCATGATTTGTATTACATTGCGATTTTATGCCATTTGTATATATTTTCTTTGTGTTCCCATTTGCGCACACATGCCCTGCAGTTGTACTTTGCGTTACTGTGGACATGACATTAAATGTTGTTTTGTAGGTGTTGTGCATCTTTTCTTATGCCTTTGGCTGTATATTTAGCCATTGGCATATGTTAACTTTGTAATACATGAGTCTGGTCCGCTTTCATAGCTCCGATGTTCTGTTTGGAAAAATGTAAACCGTGTTTTTTGGTTTACATTTCTGTGGGCTTACGCTACGCCTGCACCACTTCATGAATCGCTATGTACCTTCATTTTCATGGTGCGGCACTGCGCATGGGGTGATTAGCATACCTAAGCCGAGGGCTGTGCAGATCTGGAGTATGCCGGTACTGCACATGGAATTGGATCGTACCTGAATCGCTCGGCGGCCATGTTTGGCTTTATACCGCCTACGCTACGCCTGCGCCTGGTGCAAGCTTCATGAATCACAGGGATAGTGGAAGATACAGTATGGCCACATAAGAGGGGGCATCGTGAAAGTAGCAGAAAATACTAGTCAGGAGAGTGTGAAGGAGGTGGGATATATACTCAGGCTGTGGAGAAATGGATTGGCTTAGGGAGCTGGGTTTTATCGGTGGATGTGGGACATGCAGAAGGAAAGGAGCTGGAAGTGGGGTAGAGACTGGCTGTAAAGTGAGAAAAGGAGAGGCTGCACAAGGACAGTAGGCAAGATGGATTGTGGAAAAGTTGGGGGAAATTAAGCAGAGGGCTAGATGACATGGGTAGAGCTTTTCAGGGCAATACAGGCATGTGGTATGACACCGACTAAGGTGAAGATAGAAGGTATGGGGGTGAAGCTGGACAGAGAGGACAAAGAAGAGAAAGCCAAGGTAGTGGGTAGGTGCAGACAGCAGTGACAGCTGCTGATGACTGAACCTGAAGTGAGAGTAGAATGACTGGCTGTAGCAGTAGAGAAAGAGTTGTGACTGGTAGAAAGATGTGGGAGACTTGTAAGAGAGACCAAGTCTGTGCTAGGTAGAATATTTGTCTTGGTACAGAATGGACAGTGTTGCTTTAGATCAGTTTGTAAATGCACATCTCAGTGGTTGTTCCTTTAAATTCATATGGTAAAATGACTGTTGTGGATGCAGAACAATTGAATAGGTCTTCAGGTAGTTGAAGGAAAAAGAAACAGAAGTAGCAGGTAGTGATTTAAAGCATGGAATCCTGGAATGTAAATTGAGGAACTGCAATGATTCATGCAGAAAGGCAGGGTGGATGTTGTTGCTGTGATGAGGGAGTGGGAGATGGATGTGCCATGGTGTAGGCTACAGGAGTGGTGGAAAAGGAAAGGATGGAGTAGCAAAGAGGGCAATTTAGAGGTGGAAGCCAGGGCAGGAAGATGTGGGGATCAGCAGGCATTAAGGCATGAAGAGAGCAGTGGGCATTGCTGGTATCATATAATTCCACATTTACAAATTTATTACCCTGCATCAACAGTTAGTTAAAATAGAGACCAGTTATACTTTTTTTGTTAAAATTATTTTCAACGTCAGTTCATTGGCAAGTACTAGGCTAGCTGCCCTTCAGGGGCCATTTTCAGCCTAGCCAATTTCCCTTGGTAAGAACAAAACCTTGTATGTGATGTAAACACCTTAACTATGATGCCAACCCCTGAATGACAATCATTCTGTAAAAGTAACTTGTGCTCTGATCTTCAACATGCTAACTCCTGAACCATGACTGAATTTGTACAACTCTGGTCTGGAACATGATTTATGAAACTTAGGATTGTGCTGCAGCATCCAGCAGTTTAACAGAAGTTAAGGGAAGGGTCCCTAAAATTATTACTCTCAAAAGTCCATACTAGAATTTCACTTAGTTAAAGTGCTATAATCTTGCACAACAATCAAGTTAAAGTGGACTGAGAGATTGTTTACATTAAAATACATTTTGTACTTTATTCCTCTGTATTATAAAAGTACAACTAAAAATCTAGATAAACTAGAAATTAGAGCAAGACTCTCGCAATTTGGTGTTATGCCTCACAATGCTCCAAATTGTGCAATATCTGTACACTTAATGTGCACACTTCATCATGTTTAACTGCATGTATGTATGCATTAAATTCTATCCAATTTTTGTGCCCAATTTGATATTGTAACGGAAAGCTGGAGACGTGGTGATGTCAAAAATTAAATGTGTGGTGGATGCGTAAGACTAAAAAATAAGTAGACCATCCCTCAGCCTTCCTTTCCTGCCATCTGTCTTCTCTGTTTTTATCTTCCTGTACAATCTCTGAATTCTGTTTCATGACATTTGCCATCTTTCTGTAATCTCGATGTTGATCTAGTCTTCGGACTTACTGTAAATCATGTTAATTTCCTGTTATGTAAACGTTGATTTCATTGTATTTGTAATGGGTGGCACCGTGGTACTGCAGATAGTGTTATCACCTCACAGCAAGAAGTTCCCTGGTTCGATTCTTGGCTGGGGTGCCATCTGTGCAGAGTGTGCATGTCCTCCCTGTGTTCACATGAGTTTCCTCTGCATGCTCCAAGGCATGCAGTAGGTAGATTGGACATTCTAAATTGGACATAGGTGTGAATGTATTTGTGGTGTGGATGAAATACACAGCAGGGCTAGCCACCTGGTGCTGAAAGCATGGATCTAGGTGATTGTCACTGCTGATGTGACACCACTAAATCATGAGCAAAAATGGGAAAAAGGGGTTGTGGACTGATGGATGTATAGATGGATATATATACACAGAGAGAGAAAGAGTGGGAGAGAGAGATACATAGATACAGAAAGATATAGATATACAGATATAGTGAAAAGTAGAGCATAGTGTAAGAAGTTGAAACAGTCTGGAAAAAATATGATTGACTTCAGTAATTGGCTTAGCTTCTGGTGTGTTTCCAAAGGGATTCAGTATTTGTCAGCATGGGAGGACAAGGTTAACAGACCACAATACTTTGCAAAGGACGGTCTGCACCTGTCTTCCCTAGGCTTACAAATATTGGATAAAACTTTATCCATCCCTTAGACCCTGTTTTTAGGCAATACCAAATTGACAAAACTGTTGACATAGGAAATAAAACCCAAAGAAATCTAAAGGTGTTACTGTTCAGTGCTAGGAGCCTAAACCAAAAAACTCTACACCCTACAAATTTTCCTGGGTTAAATCTACAGAAAGTACTCCATCAGTGCAAGGCTTCTGTGCCTTCCAATTTAGACCATCCACCGCATAGACAAGGAAAAAAGATTGAGGAGTCTCTATATTAGCAACATGCATAACTCTACATTGGTTAAATAGGACAATGCCCTGGAATTTGTCTATAGTGATTGGCACATGGCTAAAGTCCCTTATCATATCCTAGCAAGCTATAGGTCACTCTCTGAGCCCCTAGAATCCCATAGCTCCTACTTAGACCTACTGGAGAAACTTGACATTAAACCAAATACCCTAGGCATGGGAGACTTTAACTTAGCCCTATATAGTCTGGGAAACATACACTGCCCTCATATTCACAGGCACAATGATGCCTGGACTTATTAACATAAATACCTGTGACCAGATAGCATGTACACCCACTAGAGGTTCAAGCATACTGGACCTAGTACTCATCAATATGGGACCCCCTCACTGGTGAGGTCAGACCACAAAGGTGTCTCAGTCTAGTAACTCAGCAAACCCTGTAAACATCTACGAACTATTCCAAAGCAAGCTATACCCTATTAAGTATAATGCCCCTCCCAGCCCCGGGTTAACAGCAAATTATGCAGAATTATTTACAGAGACCCTGTACAACCATGTGAATGGCTGTATAGAGTCTGCTATACCTACTAGAAGTAAACCCAAAACAAACTCTAAAAACAAACCACAGGTGGCATCCTAACCTTAATAGGATATATATAAAAAAGAAAGTCTTGACTAAAATCAGGAAGAGCAACTCCCATAATGACTGGAGCTCTGCAATTAAACAGTAAACTAAGAGGACTAATTAAGTCCAGCAAGGCCAATTGCAAGGTCAAGATACCCTTACAGACCAAAGGCAACAATCAGGCCTTCTACAGCTATGTCCAAAACCTCAGAGGCAGTGCATATTAGTGTGCTGAACTAGTGGTCAATGATGCCACCTTCAATGAGTAAAGCAACATAGTGAGTTTGCTGGCTGATAAATTCAGCTCAAACTCCACTCCCACTCCCCCTTCCCCCTCCATCAAAAACCTAGTAGCATAACCCCCCACCAACTATTATCAAGGAGCAGGTCCTGGCAGCACTTGTCAAAGCCAAAAACACAGCCTTAGTAGACCATGACAATATCCCAGAATGCTTTCTAAATAACTGGAAATGTGACTTTTCAGGACCACTTGAGTAACTTTTCAACTATAGCCTCAAAACAGGCTTTGTACCACAGCAATGGAGAACTGCAGTAGTTATCCCACTTCATAATGGTGGGCTATCAACTGACCCTGGAAACTACTGACCTATTAGTTTGACTACTCTAATATGCAAAGCCATGGAATTAATTATAATGGAAATAATCAACAGAGACATAATCAACCTTCAGATATTGGACCCAACTTAGTTTGGCTTTGTCTTTGAAAGATCATGCCTACTAAATCTTATGGAGTTCCTTGAGAAAGTCAAAAGAGCAATGGATGGGGGAAAACAGTGCTTACCGCCTACCTGGATTTGGTTAACATGTTCAGTACTATACCCCACTCGGGTATAATTGATAAACTCACCAAACTAAGCATAAATGCTTACACAACTTTCTGTTTTGCCAGCTAGTTTACAGACAGAACCCAGGGAGTTAGTATTAGTGCTACCACCTTCACTAACAGACTGGTCACCAGTGGGGGTACGTCAAGGCTCTGTGCTATGGCTGCTCATATTTGGCATCTATTTTTCTGAGGTGAAAGCTAATGTCAAGGGCCTTTAGCTGACCAAGTTCACAGATGACTGCAGTTTGGGAGTTATTGTAGAGTCCCCCCATGACACAAACATCTTAAAAGAGAGCCTATCACAGACAAATGACTAGTGTTAAATTCACAGGTTAAAACCTAATGCCAAGAAATGTACTGCAGTGCCTTTTGGGGAAACTGTCACCCCAGGATAATTCCTCCATCAATAAGACACCCCTGAGAACACAGTAGTCAGGGATCTGGGACCATATATAGACAGTAATTCTACAAAATGCATGTGAACAAGTACCATTTCATTCCTTATACCGCCTTACTCTCCGTTTTTCACTTACATCCTTACTGCTATCTAATTCTCTTCCCTGACTTTCTCTCTAAATATATCATAAGCCTGTTTTTCCCTCACTTCATATTGCAATTCCTGTTTGTATTAGACAAACTT